>NC_138829.1:5514267-5554267 GCF_965183815.1 Platalea leucorodia
TAAAACTCCTTTATGTTTTTATAACACTGCTCTTCCATTCCTTTTTCTTTTGGATATATTCTTCTTTTATACCAGGTGATAAAGGTTTGAAAAGTTGGGCCACTTGATTGAGACTTTGGAAAAGATTTCTGTAGAAAGGGAGCAGACTACTTGTTTTTCAGTGTCTGCTTGGTGGCTTTTTTCAGTCCAGCCAAGATGTTGGCTTGGTCTAGGGCCAAGTCCCAATTTCACAGTTTGGATTTAGCAGCAATCTTTTTGAGAGTCGTGGTGGTTGCAGGGGTTTGGGTCAGTCTGGTCCTGAGTAAGAGCCATACCACTATTTTGGTTTGATCTGGATCTGAACTGGAAAAGTCATGCTTGTTTGGCTCTGACTTGGTCCATGCTTATCTGTATTAAAATTTAAGGGCAGATCTTCGTCTGGGGTGGACTGATGTTCCTGCTTGACACAAAGCACTTACACCATTTCACTTCAGCTCTCCTATCAGCCCCACTTGCACCACATGGTGGGGCGAATTCATATGTC
Organism: Platalea leucorodia; assembly: GCF_965183815.1. Lineage (NCBI taxonomy): Eukaryota > Metazoa > Chordata > Aves > Pelecaniformes > Threskiornithidae > Platalea > Platalea leucorodia. The sequence goes on from NC_138829.1 coordinate 5,514,791, forward strand.
TCCTAGCAGGAAGCCACTGCATCCTTGCTCAGACCCCTGCCATCATCGTCAGTGCCCACCGCCATCGGTTCAAAACTGGCAGGGTCCAAAATAAAAAGAAGTGGCATGGTATTTTATGGGTGATGAGAAGATGCACAGGTGTGAGAGCACTGAAAAGGTCATGCACTGGGTTTTTAGAGCTTTCTTCTTAAGCGTCTGTGCTCAGCTGTGATCAGAGACAGTGGCTTTCCCTCTTACCGGAAGGTTTCTGCCGTCTCCTCTGCACAGTGACCCACTTTCCACAGGAGGATGGTGAGTGTCCCCAACACAGCCTGCCTGCAGTCTGTGCCTAGGACACTCTGAGGATGTAGGAGATGTTCAGGCTGAGAAGGAAAGCACAGCCAGATCCTCATGCTTCATAAACACCAAGATATCCATTTTATTTAAGCATCATGCTGCCATCTTTTGAACCCAAATTTACGAACCTTTATCCACTTTTCCTTGTCTAGAAAAAGGGTGTGTGGTTCTCTGAGTCCAAGTGGAAGATATGGTGTCTCCTGGAGATCAGAGGAGGGTCTTGAACCTCTCCTAACCAGCAGATATCCCCTCCTGGCCAGCACTGACAACTCTCCATGCAACAGCATGGCTATTTTGGATCCCATTTCACTCTTCTTTTGCTATAGGCAGTCAAAATGCCTAATCTGGGCTGCAGACACCATCAGATGGCTGTGTGTTGAAATGGTAGGCACAGATGTATGCATTTTTGGAAGGACTGCATCTTTTTATGGTTCCAGGCCTAATGGGATCAAATTGTCATGTACCTCTCCTGGATGGGGAGAAGCGAGGTTGTCTATGTGCCATTAATTACTGCAAACCTGGTATGTTGAGAGGTCTTGTGGATAAGAATCTGTATGCCTGTGTTAGGCTGGTGTTACTCACTGGGAGAATGAGGTGTCCCTGTGGTGTCTGGGTAGATGGGGAGTCACAGATTTAAAAGCCAGAGGGACAACTATGCTTGTTTAATCTGCCTTGCTGTTTAATGCAGTCCAGAGGATGTCTGTGGATTAATGCATGTTTGGATTGGACAGTCTCACTTGGAAAAATATCCAGTCTTGAGGTGGAAATCTCCAGCGGTGGAGACTCCACTGCAGCACTTGGCCATTTGTTCTGGTCATTAATTACTTCTCAGTTTCCTCTTTATCTCAGTGGACCATTCCCACTCCAGACCCTAAGCCTGGCAGTGCCTGTTGGCCTGGTGCCTCTGAGGGCCTTGAGCTATTCAGGAGGAAATTTAGACAAGTTAAATAAGGCTCAATGAGTCTAACTCCAGTTTTCAGCCACTGGATCCCATTATTCATCTTCCACTGACGGGGCCTAATGGTCACACTTCTCGTCATCTCCAATAGCATCTAGCCAAGGAGCTTCTAACAATGAGTGATGGGAAAACCATTTATGCCAAATTTATGCAGGTGTATTAGGTGGTCTGTGGAAGTAGTTTAACTGTATTAATAAGCTGTGTTTCATAGTCTTCTCCTTCCGCTGCTGGGTTTAAGGCATGAAGCCAGCATGGGTGGCACTGCACTCACAGTGCAGACATGTCATGACTTCAACATCGGTCTTTCAGTTGTGAATAGCTATGAGATGCGACAAACCTTGACACCTCAAGAAGAGGGGTAGCTGGGTGGTCACGGGTCTGGTCAAACATGTTATCCCAGTGTGCTGAGGGGTCTGCGGGATTGCTACCTCCAGCTGGAGAGCAGTGACCCGGCACAACCCTTTACAGTGTTTGACTCTTTATTGGAGTGCCTCATCTTCTTTAGCTTATTAATTCTTCCCTCATAGCCCACTGTTAGGTAGAAATTGCTTTCTTTTTTACAGATGGGGAATTCCCACCAGGGATATTGCAGGCCATATGCACACTATCTAATTTAGGCAGCTAACTTAAGCCCCTGGTAGTTATTGGGTAGAAGCAGAGACTTTCAGAGAACCTGAGGGAGGGAGTCCTTTCCGCAATTGCCAAGCAGCATCATATGCTCCTGTCTTAGGCATCCAATGTAAAGGACAAATCTTCCCCAGAAGTAGCTGATTTTTCCTAGACCACACAGGACAGTACTAGCACTGCCTAGACTGAAATGCATGCCATTTATTTTGTAGCCTAATGGCTATGGATCAGTCTTCCTTTGGATTTATTTTCTGCTAGTTCCAGGAGTTTCTTCTGTGATTGAGATCAGACTTTTTAGCAGGTATATCTTCTCTGAAACGCCTAAGTCATGAGGTGGAACTGCTGATAATACAGAATATAAATAAAATGCAATACAACTCTTGCAGTCAATGACAGTCAATGTGGATTTGCCAAGAATAGACAATTTCAAAACAGTGGAATAATCTTTAAAGGAAAATACTGTAATTTGGGTATGATATGGCCAGATAACTTCAGCAGAAATAAGTTATCTATAACGACTGTCAAAAAGGAAGATTGCCCTGTGTGGAGGCCTTCAGGGGTTTGCCCTTGTTCTGCTCAGTGGAAGAGAGAGTGGTTACAGGTGACACCACCCTGGGGAGGCACCATGGCTACTCTGAAGCAGAGGATCAGAATTGAAAAAGTCTTGATGAGTTTAACTTGGAGCAAGGAGTCACGAAGGGAGAGATGACAGCAGCTGTCAAACGTGTACAAAGCTGTTGTGAGGGGGGTGAGTCTGTTCTTCATGTCCAAGGGGTTAGGACAAGAAGCAAAGGGCATCAGGTGCAGCCCTGAGGTTCAGCTTAGATGTTAAGAAACCCTTCCCAGGAGCAGACACAGTGCAGTGCTGGGACAGACTGCCTGGAGGGGTCGTGAAGGCTTTTAACTGCATGTTAGACAAACATCAGTGTGAAAAATACAGGTGACCCTGCCCTGGGGCAGAGGAATGGACTAAGTGGCTTCTTGATGCTCTTTCCAGCCTTGTTTTTCTGTGATTTCATTGCATATTGCAAAATTGTCTGGTTTCTTGGATGCATCTGAACAGAAACCTATTTTATCCATCCCTTACAGTGCATTCACCAGTATTACTAAGAGAAAGTAAACGTATCTCTTCAAATTCAGCCTATTGTGCTTAAATGCTTCAAAATTTCATGCCATGTGATGTCAGGAATTGTACGTCAGTATTTGGGTGCCGGGGATGGAGGGTGTTGCATGGCATATGTCTGTGCCTACGCACACTAGTCGGAGTTTTCAGGGCTTTATTTCCTTTCTAGTCCACTTCTCGGCTAGCCATAAAACTTCAGACCCAGTTAGGTGAAGTCTGGCTCTATTTTAATCAAGAAATTATGGCATGAAAAGAAAGACTTTTCAGGTGTATTCAATTAAAAGCTTTGATAAAAAGGGATATTTTGATACAAATCCACTTCTACAGCAGCCCTTCACGGCAAAATGTGAATACTAAAGTCAAAATGGCAGCAATTCCCCTTCCCTTTCACACAGACCCTGATCCTATACCTGGGGATGCTGATGTGGAGAACCAGCCCAAGGTGAGAGGTGTGCAGACACATGGAAGCGAACACACTACCAATGCTGGCATCAGATTAGCTCTGCCTAGAAGCACGCCACCATGGGGTAGATATCTCTGAGATGTTTTTATCAGTGTGAAAGATAGCCCTACAGATTTTTTGGTGCCAGGGAAGTGTACGAAGCCTCCCTTGTCCCCCAGCCTTGAGGTGCAGCATAATGATGTGGTCTGTTCATGTCAGAGGCCTCCCGGGCCAGATGTGGTAACATCATGTGCAAGGGGCCATCAGGAGGATGGCTGCATTGCTGTGCTGAGTAACTGCATGAAGGGTGGTCATCATGGCACACGACTGGGAAGAGGAGTCAGTCTGTGGGAGTTTTGGGGCATGGTTGGAAGAGATAGGGTCTTTGGTGGCCATCTTCTCCTTGCACCCAGCTATTCACTATGCACGACACAGGAGTGTGCCTGTGCTGGCACAACCGTTTGCAGGGCAATGATGTGAACTGGGTTAGGAAGCTGATCTGGGAATAAACTTTGCAGGAATGTTCAGGGTTTTGAACCCAGATCCTTAACCCTCCCCCAAATGCACTGATACAAGTGGATGGGGCGACAGGAGGAAGGTCATGGGACTTCTTAAATTAGTATTGCCAGACGACCACAACTGTGTCCCTGTGCTCAAGGGTTGTGGCTTGACTGGCTTGAATGATGAGCGTAGAGCCTGCCTGCGCAGTGGTGTCTGCCACCAGATACCGCTGTCGGTGTGGCATGGCAGAGAATGTCCCTGCAAATGGAAATCTCCTTCCCGCTGACCACCTGGAGGATGTGCAGCCACAAGCACCAACTGACGTAGGGAGCATCTTCAAACTGCCTTACTCATTGAAGTGAAGGCGAATGGTGCCATTGACTTCAGAAAGAGCAGGATTGGACCCAAAGCAACTGGCGTTCAAAGCAGTTGGAAAAAAAAAATACATATATGCTTTGGGGAGGGGGTGGTGTCAAGAGGGCATCTTGAGTTAATTTCAGATTTGTTTTTAAGACTACAGCTGAGTAGAAACACTCCTTTGTCAGGAAACTGTACTTAAATTAACCTGCGATCATACCAGCAGATGTAAAATGGAAGCAAATATATTATACATCACTGTCTTGGACATTAGTTCTGAAACCGCCAGTGATCACACTCCACTTCAAAGAGACCCTCTACCAGGGGCTTGGCTGGGAAGATAAAGCCCTGGCTATTTACCTTCTGACCTTGGTTCAAGACTAAATTGAGAATCTAAATGAAAGTAGTTTGGTGGTCTCAGCTCAGTCCCTGGTAGACAGTTGTCCGTATCACAAAAGCACCATCCCTAGTTTAACAGAATTTGGCACGGTCGGTCTTCTCTGCTCAGGAGAGACCCTGGGCTAAATTAACACAGAGACTAAATTACATCTCATATGCCATCGTAGAGATGGCAGTCTTCAAAATGGTGCCTTAGAATAGCAGCCTGTGTGGACGCTCTCCAAACTGGCTTCTGGATAAAGAAATCTGTTTTCAGAGCTGCCACTTTCAAGCCTATTGCTTAAGCCAAAAATGAAAATAAAAGCAAATCACAACACAGGCTTTTTAGGAACTCATACTTAGAAGAAGGATGATGATCTTGGAGAGATTAAAATACACTTTCTAAGCGTACTGAAATAGCTGAAATTCTACAGATTATTTTCTCTTATTAAAACATCTCATGAGCCATGACCATAATTGCAGTAATTAAATGTATTTTTTATTATTATTATTACTTATTAGGAAATCCAAAAGAAGACATAGTGCCGTACAAATGTTCAAGAAGGCATTTGATAAACATACATATTCATAATTTAGTCGTATCTATCTAATTGATCAAATAGATTTAGTGCCTGATACTGTAAACAGCTATAGTCATATTTAAATAGGAGTTACCGAAATGTTTACATTCAAACATACCGGTAAATATTGGCAGGACATGATTATCCAGTGTATGGTAATATATGATGGATATTGTGATATAGATAGCATGACATAAATATAAAATTATAGCTGGTATGTAGGCTATGTGTTATGAAAGATGCAGAAGCTCTAAGTGGAAGCCCCGCAAATCAATAACGAGGTCGTTACAACAAGCAAGAACGAAGCCTGACTACAATGCAGGGAAACAATGTCATATACTCAGTTATACTCTAATTGTGAGATGTCTTTCGAGCAAGCCGAGAGGACAGATGGTGTAGCAGTTTCCGTGCTAGCCTCTGACTCCTGCTCACTTTCTGGCTCTTCCTTACTCTTTATGTCTGGCTTTGGTCACGTTGCTTAGTCTGGATCTTTCAGCGCTTCGGGGCAGTGGAAATTAGTAAGAGTAAGTGTTGCTATTAAAGAGTCCAGATGAATATTAGAAGTAGTCTGACAAACATCATTATAAACTCTCTTTATTCCTGTCAGCCTCAAAAAGCTTTATAAATGTTTCACTTACTTCTTAGGGTACTGCTGGAAAGCCAAAGGTATCACCACACACACGATATACCTGGGGAAACTGAGGCACAAAGCCGTATTAGTAATTTTCAGAAAGTCACACACAGAGGCTGCGGCTCAGCCCTCTTTGCTAGCAGTTAGTAAATCCTTCTTTTCCCAGAAATACCATGCATCATGGAAATAAGAAGAGAAAATCTTCCATGGTACAAGGACCGAGGGAGTTGGTGGACATATTCTGGCGAGGATCAGGATGTAATCGGGGATGTTGGTAAACTCCTGTAAATGAAAAGATGATACATCAGACAGCAATAGAATAATCTGTTTTCTTAAATCAGGCCCTATACACAACATAAACCTCGTCTGCTCAGGTGCTGCAAACCGTTACACCTGTGAGCAGCTTTTTGCACCAGGATGATTCAAAAGCTTTTTGCCTCTCAAAAGGGTGAGTGGTTGCAAGTCTGGGAGCCCAGCTTGCAGCAAAAGTATTTCTCATGCCACTGGAAGAAAGACCTTGCTCCAAATCCTGCTGCAGGCAACAGGAGGGCTCCATGCCAGGGCTTTGGAGCAGACCCTGCCTGGTAAAGAAGCATGATATATTATATACCTAATTTTCAAAACTGGGTGGCTTAAATATGTCTCTGGGCCGGTCTGTGTGATGGCAGAGGTTTTTCACATTGCATGCTCAGGAAGAATTGAAATGGTCACAAAATGTAATTTCTGTGCACGGAGTTAACTTTGCGTAGAAGGACAGTGATGTGCATGATCAGAGGCTGGTTTTGTGCGTTTTATTTTGCTAGAAAATGGTTCCAGTGCACCCCGCACTGGTCCCCATATGCTGTTCTAGACTGGTCTGTCATAAAAATCCCCTCTCGTGCTCACAGAAACAGTGACCCCACATAAACATATGCTCCCCAGACAGTCCCAGACTTTACGGCATAATAAATGCCTTTTGGGAGATGCTGTGCCCTGCCGCTTCTAAATGCCTCGGCTGGCTGGGAGGATGCTCAGCGCCGGGCAGGATTGGGCCTTTTTGTACACATGGCGCTTTCACTGACATCAGTGAGGGTTCGGAGCTTGAATCCAAAGACATACATGGGGCTGGCAGGAGGCCGGGGCAGGGGTCTAATCTCCCCTGACTGTGCATGTGAAACCGCTATTAATCTTAATGGGAGTGCCACACACTCATCAAGGGAAGAATAGATGAAAGGGAGAATCACAATAGATCATTAGATTAAGCAAATAAATATAAATGAATATTCGTTTGGCCTTTAAAAATATTTTCGTTGATGATAATGCAAATATTAGGAACGTTCTTTCAAATATAAAGCCCCCTCGGATCGTCTCCTTCCTTCGGTGAATAAGTGAAGAGTAACAGAGAAATAGCACTCGTACGTGCCCATCTCTTGGGGCGTTCAAGACGACCCAGCTCGTGCTAAGTGCTTCTAACACACCATGGAAATAGATTTGTTTTATTTCTTCCCGGATATTGTATTCAAAAAATATGATATTACTCTTTATGCCCTGCATATTTTTCCCTGTCCCATGGAAAATGGATGACAGGATCCTTCCCCCGGTTTGTGTTATGGGAACAGGCTGAGCCCCTCAGAAGGAGCAGCGCTGGAGGAGGAAGAGGAGGAAGAGGAGGAGGAGGAGGAGGAGGAGGCACGGGGAGGTCTGGAAGCGCGACGGCAGAGCAGCACTCCTCCGAAGGGTTTTCATCCCTGCTCCTCACTGCAAAACCAGCCAAAAAAGCTTGCGGGGCTCCTCCGAGTGACCCCCATCATGAGGCAAACTGGGAATTTCCTCCCACTTATCACCGGTCGTCTGGAATACAAAATGGGAGGGGGGACCTTTGCCTTTGCTTCAGCCTCTCTGAAACGATGTTAAGGACATAAATCAATAAAAGAGGGTTTGCAGCACCAAAGTGTGGCCCGATCCTGCGTCTGACCCTCTGGGATGGAGGTGGAAAGGAGCTGACTGCAGGCCTGGAGGGAATTGGGAATATTGTCCTGCGGGGATGTTGAATCTATTTGCTTTTAAAACCACCAAAGAAGAGCGGGTCTCATTTCAAACGCTGATATCCAGAAAGCAGTACGCAGGTTTTATTAAATTTCCATGTCCTTAAAACTCAGCAGAAGGGCAGGAACAGAAGTCCATTTCTAACCTTTCACAAGTGCACTGATATTAAGAAGTTAGCCACCATGGGCTGCATCATACTACCATTTTTTTAAGTAAAAATCAATGAAGAACCCTGCCTAAAATCAATGGCATAATTTGCCACATTAGTATTGCTTTCAAGCTAACTCACAGCAGTCTAACAGCACCTATTTTTGTTAAAGACAACAACATTTTTGCCCAAGTGATGCTGATAAATCTTCTCCCTTCTTCTCATGCTATGGCACAGGGCGAATACGATCTTTACTCGGAGAGGAAAGAAAACTCGTGCAAAAATTGTAATGAATGAAAACGCTTTCCTGTGAGAAATGCTTTCCCATTAGGATCCTCCACGATGAAGTGCAACAACTCTCTGCTGTGAATAATTTTCGCCTGGTCTGTCGTCTCTTCCAAATTATTTACTACGTGCAAAGTCAGCCAGAATTCAGAAGAAATTGGGCTCGTCGTGACGTAACGGGAGATGTGTGGGAACAAAAGGGCATTCCTTTATCCTTGCTTGCAACCCGAGCTCGGCGGCTTTGAAAGCTTCTCAAGTCTTCCACCAAACTCCTACCCCCTCTTTTCTTTTTTTTTTTTTTTTCCCTTCTGAAAAGTAATTAATATAATCTCATCAGCGGCCCTTACGCAACTGCTCACCTCAGCTTCTCTCTTAGGGTAAAAGCGGTCGTCCTGGGAAGTCGGCAGGGCCGCCCCGAAACACCGCCGCTCCCCCTGCCCCGGGTACAGCTTTGGAGGAAGTTTTTAAAGGCAGATCAAGTTGTAAATGGCAGGGATTTCTTCCAACGGCCCTTGTCGGGCTGGCAGACCCTGGATTTACGCCCGTCCTCACCGTCCTGCGTGGGGCTGGATCTTGGCGGCTGCCCTGAATAGGGCTTTTGCAGGAGACGGGATTACTCACACGAGTAACAGCTTGCAGGGATTTGGCCTCCCGTTCCTGTTCAAAACGCATGATTTTTTTAAGCATAATTAAAGCAGTGCTATAAGCAATGGCTATCTGGATGCGGCCTCTGGCATTTTTCACATTGCACGGGTAAAATAATATGTCCTAGTTAATTTGAGGGGAGGGTTTGTGGCGGCTTTTGAGTGTGCCTAACAAGGGCTAAGCGCAAGGAAAAAAAAAGGAGACGTTGTGCAAAAAGAAATTCAGGTTTCCCGTAGACTCCTTCAGCCAGGGAGAATGACGTGGGGGATTCCCTCACCTTTTGGTACAGCATTAAAGGATGTGATAGGGAGCTGGTGTAATCCTTGTCAATAAATGCAATAGTCAGGGAGCAAAATTGCCACAGTGCACACAGAAATTCAGCCTTCACTCACCATATGGAACAGCTGGGAAGAGTTTCAAAACTTTTCCTCCTCCCCTCCCTTCTCTTTATTATGATTTTTTTTTTCATACACGCAGAAAACAAAAGAAATAAAACAACCTGACAACTTCGTGCGTTGTCTTGTGACGAAGAAAAAAAAAAGCAAAAAAAAAAAAGCCTGTGAAGTATCACTGCTATGTTTTAGTCTAATGCTACTTCTATCTTTTATCCTTTTTAATTAGAAGGCAAATTCTCAGACCGCCAGGCCTAATCCCTACACAGTGGAACAAAGCCCAGCAAAGTCTTTGAACACTGCCCAGCCAGGCAGCACAAACCCTAGTAACTGTTGGCAGTAGGGCTAGGACTCTGACCCTCATCTTAGCCATTCTCTTCCAGCCCCTGATGCTCCCTGCCCTTCGAAACCTTGTCTGTTGTTCTTCTGTTTGGACTGAAAAGACAAAAGGGGAAACAATGTGGGAAACCTAGAGGATTGGCTAGGTGGGATGCGGGGGAGCTGGTGACGGATAGGAGAAAGTAAATGGAGTTTCACGGGAATGGACACAGTGGGGAGAATTGGATCACCAGATTATGTCTTTAGGTTCAAGAAATTTCTTCATCCCTCACTAAATCTTTTCATGGACAATGCCACTTTTAAACAATTGTTGCATTTCCAATTACTACAGGAGTGTTCAAACAAATGGCAAAACCCTTAATGAAAAGTTTGCTCATATTTTAAACTTTGGAGATCAAAATCCATAAAACAAATAGCTTTTACATGAGTTTCGCTCAGACACTTATGTCTCCAAATTATTTACACTTGTGATATTTCCAGTTGAGAGCATAATTTGTGCCTAGTCAAGCAAAACACGCAAATACATATAGATACATGAATTTCCAGAGCTAGCGGGAGAACCGCAGAATAAACATTTTGACTAAGATAGGCTCATGCCAAGCAAGCCAATATTAAAAAGCTCTGCCTGCTTTCTATTATTTTGGCTAACTACAAATCATTAAGAGAGAAAAACAACAGATGTGGCTACGAGCACTCAAATATCTCCCAAACTGTGTCTGTGCACATCAACATAAAAGCTTGAATTACTGTAGTGTGCAGGGATGCTGCGAACGGCGATGTGATTATTTGAATATATGTGTATCATATGTAACTACTATACCTAAGGAGGTAAAGGAAGAAAAGAAAACCTAGCAGGAAAAAATAGCTCAAGCCCCCTGAAACCTGGGGTTTCAGACAATTTTGCTTTCCCTTTAAAAATTTCAGGCAGGTCTTGGCTTTCCTCCAGCTGATGTAAAATGGGATATCTCCCTAATTTACTCCATGGAGGATCTGACCCTTTTCCTTTTTGTTTTTTTGGCACTTTGGAGTAGCGTTTACAAAGGACAGTTTCTGATTTCGAAAAGACTAAGTCTGTTTAGGAAAAAGGGGCATAAGCTCCTCAGATATTTAGGCACTTTTAAAGACATTTACCCTAAATCCTTACACTCATAGGCACTCACTTTTGAAGGCTAAAGTGGCGGTGTGTTTTTAAAGCAATTTAGTTAAACCAGTGCAAAACTCTTTGTGGACATCATAAATCAATTTAAACCTGGCTTATGGCGATTTAGCTTAGTTTAGCTACTAAGTGTCTTAAGCTAAATTGATAAGCCATTTTTAAACCCATTTAAGAATGTCTACACAGGGCTTTGTGCCAGTGAACTTAAATCAATTGAAAACCAATTTTAGCTGGTACCATTTTGAGTGTAGACAAGATTAGGCATCTTGAATGGGAATGTGTGCTGTTCCCGTGTTTTCCTTGTAACACCTCTGATTCCCAGCACACGGGGCTGGGACCCTAAGTGGTGCGACCAGTTTTGTGCTATGACTGTCACGTGTGTTGTATTATTTTTTTGGCCGTGCCATAATTGTGGCATTGATCTGCTTTAACCCGTATTTGCCTGGTGGCAACAATTAAAGGCTTCGGCTGAGCCGGGCTCTGTTGTGCTTGCCAAAATGTTTGTTACAGCCTTTCACTCGTAGGATTTTGGTTCTACAGGAGGATGCAGAAGACGCAGAGGGGTCAATACTGCGTTGTAAGGTCACTCCGAGGGCCTCCTGCCAAACGGGTTTACTGCTTGCATGGGCGAGGAGCTGCAGGCATGGGCTCTGCGGTGCTCCTCATGGGCAGAAGTGCCTACAGAAGCAGTTTGGTAGGCAGATGAGGGCAGGTATTTCCTCTGGAGTGACAAAAGTTAGGACCTTGCCTTGCAAACACCACCTTGGTCTGGAGGACCAGGGTAGGAGACACCCCTGGGTACAGGCCAGTGCAGAGGCAGAAACAAGAGGGTGCTGGGGTCACGTTGGCTTGGCTGCTGCAGGTCTCTTCTGGTTTGGGGCATCCAAAATGGCCATGGAGATGGAGAAGGGCCTTTCTGTTCTCTTGCAGGCAGAACTTCTGGGGAGTGCTTTCCCTAAGGTGGTACCAAAAGGCCACCAGTGTGGGTGGTGGACACAATGGCTGTCTCTCAGCTTGGTCCTGTTCACATCTAACACATGTGAGGGACCCAGATGACTGCAGGCACCCATGGGAAAGGTGTGTCAGAAGACTGACACCATCTCCTCCATCAGTGTCTCCTGTATGGGTCAGGCATGGTGCACCCTATGCAGGGCTAGACCCGAATTCAGGCAGGTATGAAAGGATGGGCAGATTTTAAGCTTGTGTGTGACCTGAAGCACAGTGCCATGACTCCAATATTTAAATTTAAGCATGCCCTTAAATACCTTCCTGAACCGAACACAGCTGAGCTTCTACTCTTGAAAATGAACATTGTACACTCAGGCAAGGGAGACCTTGATACAAACCACAGTTGCTATCGTGCATGTGCTCGAAACCCTCTGGTTCAGCTCCTCTGGGGATGGGAACTCAGTACGACTGCCCGGGGATGCACGGGGTAAGCTGGTTTTGGGTAGCGGGGCTGTGGCCATGAGCATGTTGGGCAAGAGGGTTGTGCTCCATCGGTGCAATGTGAGCAGCTCTGTCCATGCTGTACATCGCCGAGTCCATGTTGCTGTCAGGTGGTAAGAGGGATTTTTTTATTAAAACCTAATCAAAGGCTGGGGTGGTTTTGTGCCTGTCACCAAATGGATTTTTTTTTTTAATGAACTGACCAATTTAAGAAAAACCCTGCAAATTCTGACCAAATTCCAATCAGATTTAAACTCATGAAAAGAATTACTGTTTGTCCTACACTGGTATGTTTTGTTCACCGCAGGTGGTGCTTTCTTGTCGTAAACAGGGTCTGTCACGTTGTCATCATGTGTTTGGTTTCTGCGTAGGTATAAACGAGCTGTTTACCCAAACGAAGGAGGAGCAGATAAATAGAGACATTTCCAATTTCTTTCATTAAGAAAAACAAACCTAAATGGTGGATGAAATTGATGTGATATGGCATAATATATAACTTTTTGCTTTCCATCACTGTATCAGAGGCAATTATATTCCTTCCTTCCTCATTTCCTCGGCTAGAAACTGTGCCTGTGCCACCATCCATGTACACGTGGTGGAGAGGAGCTGCAAGTCTTTCTTGTAATCTAACCGCGCACAAATTTCCAAGTGTTTTTCCGTGCCATTAATCTTAATATTGAATGCTCTAATCTGTTTATAGCGCACAATACACGCTACCCCCCGATAAAAATCTTTTATACGTGTCTAGGCAAACAGCATGAATAAATAATGGCCCATTTCCATATTGCAAAACAAACAGCTACTGTAAATTTATTTTTATTTCCAACCTCGCTGCATCCCTCGTCGGGTGGAGACTCCTTGCCCCGGAGTGAAAGGGATCAAAGATAACATTCTTCTCTGTCTGGGTGTACTTTGTGGACCTGCCTCCCAACCGCGGGATGAAAGGAACTTGCTAAACTGTTGCCATTTTGCAACATCTGCTATAATTCCCCTAAATCCAGATTTGTCTGACACAGAGCGCTCCTGTTCTTACATCATTGCCATGTGACAGTATAACACCAGTCACATCAAGCTTGAGGATTCCAGCTCCGGGCAATGATAATATGAAGAAAACCTTTTTTGCCTAGGGCAAAACACTTGTAGCAAAGTATTATTCATCTGGCCAATTTAAATCTTCTCTCAAAAAGGTACCTAGAAACATATGCAGCGTGCCTTTGTAAAAGGCTTGAGCTGCTCATAGGCAAATGACCTGAACCAAGAGTACAAAACCCAATGTCCTAATTAATTACTGCTAAGCGGCTCTGATACACAGAAAAGAAATGCTGGTACTAATCCTTAACCCTGTCCTACATTCTTAAAATAGCCAAAATATTGCTGACAGCTAGGAAAACAAAATTGCCTCTCATTTAAAGGTTTTGGACCCCAGCTTAAAAATAAGATCAGAATAAAATATTTGAAAAGAGTGATTTTGGAAAAGTCGTGTTGGAGCACATACTCTGGCTCCACAGTGGCGTGGTCCCCTCTTTCGGGATGGGAGTAGTGCCAGGAAAGCAAAACCCAGCTAAAGCCTCTCTGGGTCCGTGTGTCCCCCTTTGCTCTGCAGACCTGCAAGGTTCAGCTCCGCAATGCTGGGTTGTTTCTCCCGACGAGCACACGTTGTCTGAACACCACCCTTAACTTATAACAGGGCAAAATAACATCAAAGTATGTAAAGGCAATGCCATTAGCTCCCCGCTTACTGAAGCAGACACTTGGAGCGTTTATTGGGACATAATCCTTCAGTTTGCAGGCAATGATGTTGAAAACTAGATTCAGTGTCGACTAATGACAGCCACGTTTTCTTTACCAGTTTTCTGGGTATAGCAGCTTGGTCTGGCAGTGGGGAAATTCCCATTTTACTAGATTCAGTAATATGTGTCTCGTGATGGAGCTGGTCAGTGTTGGGTGGAAAAGTGATCTTTTTGTGGCTTGGGAGGGCAGGGAGGAATCCATTTTAGAAAAGAAACAGAACAGCAGCTAGAGGGAGAGGATTGACTGCATTTTCCTTTAGAAATATCACTGTTTTCAGGCATCCAACACAAGCATCCTTTTGGTAATTTCAGGTTAAATGTCTCAGATACTCATTCAGTTCCCCTTTCTGTGACCATCTCACCATTTCCACATTTATTTTCACATATCAGCAGGGCAGGAAAACCCCATTAATTATCTTTATTTTTAAGTGAGGAAGGGATGCTAAGAGACTCGCCTGTGGTCATGCAGGAGGCCTGTACCACCAGGAGGAGTAGGACTCCGGTCCCTCACATCCTTAGTCACATCCCCTAACCACAGCCATAGCTCACTCCTGGTAGTAACCATATCCATAACCATAACCACCATAACTCCATTTAGCAAAGGACTTTTCATGAAGCTCACTTCCCTGGTAAGATTAACGCAAAGCTAGCATATGCTTTATATTCAGTTCAAAGGAGACTTTCCACTTGACAATACTATTCTCGATTTCTTTCTCCATCACAGTGATGATCTGGGGTGAGGGGTCTTTTTTCAGCCAAGAAGCACCAACGTCAGCCACTCAGTGGTCCTTGGTGCTGTCCTGAACCGGCTCGTGTTGAACATGGTCATTGTGTTGTTGGTACCCAGGCATGGAAACCCGTAACTAAAGGCTGTGACTTCCATTGCATCAAGATATGAATTTCCCATGAAGAGAAAGGAAAACTTTTTCCTTAGGTGCAGCCTCACTCCCTGCATGTGGTCTAATCCTGCGAACTGGGCTGTGATCCCGTGGGCTGGCATTTGTGAAGGACCTGGTTAGCAGGAATTAGGCTCTGAACTTGTCTCTGACAACCAGACTAGGCCAGGAGTCTCCTGTGGATTTATTGACTGGGGGGAACCCCAAATCATTTGTCCAAGAACATTTTCCTTCTGCCCATGCCACCTTCCTGCAGGCTGCTACTCTTCCGAAAGCCCTGGCTAAAACTTTGCGTTCCTTGTCAGAAAGGATGCATAAGGATGTGTCAGCAGTCCTTTGTCACTTTGCTATTATGAACTTAATGCCTAAGTGATGTCCTCAGCGATGACACAGCTTAGTGATGACATTGAGCTCATAAGCGCTGACTCAGAGAGATGCAACACCTCCACTTTGGGGGTAATTCCCCTGCCTGGTTTTGTTTTTCATACCGTGCAGAGCAGTGACTTCTGTTTGTGCATGTACATTTTAGGGGTCAAGTGCCTGCAGATGCTATGAAATCTGGTGTGCCCTGGCTTCTCCTTGCCCAGTGAGACCCTTGAATGAAGGATGCAATCAGAACTGGCAGTTTCTTGGAGAAAGCCACTGCCACACTCCAGGACACCCACCCCAGGAGGGAAGGTCCTTTCCATTAAGGGTTGGCAGAGCCTATAAATTAAGAGAAGGCACAAGCGCAGCTTGGCTGGCTGGGCACCAGGGCACAGCATCCCCCTGTGAGCCAAGGCAGCACCGGTCCTAGGGTACCTTCACTCCCTCCTGGGGGTCCCAGGTTGCAACAGTGCTCATCCAACTCCACAAGTAATAAATTACAGTGAGTATAGCGAAGTATCAAATGTCCTCTATGGACATCGCTTGGGTCCAGGGAACCCAGAGCTGTTGGGCCATCATCATCCCTTGCCCTTTCCTAGAGATCACCCTTACTCTTATCATCTGCTTCATTGAAAATGCTGATGCCTGACCCTCAGAGGGGTTTCTGCATTGAGCCCCTCCACATAGGAATTAAATACGCAGCTGGCTTTGATAACCTGGGTGTGTAGGATTGATACGGCTCTGCGGATCCCTTCCCGTGGCTCTACAAGTCACTGGGACTTTCAGCATCTCTGTCCTGGATGACTGGCTGTGTCTAGAGCCCCCATTCAATAGCTCATTAAAGAAGATATTTTTATTTTCAAAAGGGTTACTTATTATGAGGGAAAGTGCTTGTTTCTATAACCCAGATATTTACAGAAAATCAGGATTTCTCTACTCATTATTAGCATTATTTTAAATTATTTCCAGGGAAATAAAAGTGGTGTCTGCAGTCCTGCTCATTTCCTAGACAAACATTCTTGTTAAATCCACATCCCCATTCTAACTTCTTTTTTTTTTTTTTTCTTTCCGTAAAGCGCTCTTGCGATCTTCCTAAATTTGGCTGTGCCACCATTTCATTTTGCTAATACCCCTTGAAACTGTTAACACTTTTTCCTGAATGCTTTCCTAGTGGATACGAAGCAAAAAGGAAGAAAGGCTACTGTCAAATTGATTAAGTGAAAGCTCATTAGAGAAAGTAACAAGAGGTAAAATCTGCATATGCATTGCAGAAATGTGTCTGATCTTGCTAAGTTGTGAAAAGACAAAATAAGCTCAAACCTCCTTGTGCTGTAAGTAGTTTGGGGGAGATGGGGGCTGGGGAGGGGAAGGGCTCCCAAACCATGTTACATTAACTGTTCCTCCTTAGAAATACGCTGTAGAGCAGCCCCTGCTAACACCACTTCAGTGAAGGGTTTGCCAGTGTTTTAACGACGAACCCTGATTTATAGGGGTTTGTGCTTGTGCGGTAAAAATTTGCTCTTCCTTGAACGCTGACAAACAACACCACGGTGCAAAACCTCTGCACAAAATCCAACAAAACTGTTTAAAAGGTGGTTCCTTAAAAAAAAAAATTAAAAGTCAGTGGTAATTATTGCGTGTGTGGTCAGAGCTGAAAAACACCTTTCTATTTCTTTTTTTTTTTCTTTCCAAGTGAAGTCAGGTAATTTGTTGGCCTGCAATAGGGAAGAGCACACTTTGTTTTAACAAACTAACCGGTTGAGTTATGGATGTCTGAAAATGAGCCCATTAGCTTGTCCTGGGCAGACATAGGGGGTATGGGCGTGAGCTGGACGCATCCTGCGCTGGGAGAACCCTGGGTTGGATCCATGCTTGTGAGTGTGTTTCTGGGTGTTTCGCTGTGACCCTTCATGGTACCCGCTCCGAGGCCAGGGCGCTGCAAGGTCTGCAGATGAATTTAATCTTTGCCCCATAGTTTGTCCCCCCATGACTGGGGATGTCTGGCTGCCCATGGGGATGCTTCACTCCAGTGCATCGTTTTGGGGCATCTTCCCCCGTTCAGCTGAGCCCCCAGCCCTTGTCAGAGGCTCAAACTGAGCACCCTGCGATGGCTGCAGCTTAAATTGATGTTAATTTCTGAAAATATAAACGCAAATTTGAATGTGACTTTGAATATGGGCTGTACATCTCCTTCCACTGGCATTTTTGTGAGAGGCAGAGGGGCCCAGCACCTAACCCTTGCTGCCCGTGGTAAAGGTTTTACTAATACTTTAAATATCTTTCCTCTTAAACATACTCCACTAGCATTTTTTGAAAACATATATCCCAATTAAAAGAGAAGAGAGAAGAATACCAAAATACCAAGCTAAAGTAATGTGATAACTTTGACCTTAATCCATAAAAGACAGATATTCTACGGTTCAGGCTAAAATTCAAGGCTGACATCTAACCTGACACAAATATGCCGTTGCGTGTAAGAGTCCTTGTTAAAAAAAAATGCTGGGAATCTGCAGGCATAAGCCTGACAGCGCTAATTTAAATAGGAAAATGTATCTGTTTGGGAGGTAGACCACACGTCTGAAAGTTATGAAAGGAAACGCCAATAATAACCGACTATGGCAGAGCACGTTCCTTGGAATGTGGAAATTACTGTATTACAACAAAGCTGTTGTTTCCACCGGGGTGTTTTGCAGCCTGGCTCATAATATTATGTATTTTGGTAGATCCTTGTAATTACAAATTTAAGTCTTAAATCCTCGGCTTTTCTTTATGTTCTTAAAGTACCCCTATAGGTATCCTCACTCCAAGCTTAAATCAGACCCAAAATACAAGGTGAAATGGGGCTGGTTGAATTCCTGCACTTTATAATGATATTTATTAAGCTAGTTTTGAAGAGAAATGTTGAGCCAAGCGTTTCATTTAAATCCAATGGTACCTCCAAAGCACTCTGGAATTGTTTAATTAAAACCAAGGTGCACATTAATCAGAAAAGATATTATTTTGTCATTTACATATAATTTCTTTATTTTGCTGGGGGAATAAAAAATGAAGAAAGCCCCCAAAAATATAAAGAGAAGGAAGGACCAGTAAGCCTGATAATAGCCCTCCACGGAGAAGAAATAAGTATATAACAGAAGAAAAGCACAGTGAGGAACATAATGTTAGTAAAACACTCCTAATGCTACACAAGCTGTAGAAAATGCTACTTTGCATTTGGGCTGCAGCATCATTAACTGTGAGCAATTGAGTAAAGAGTGCACCTTTTAAACTAATTCCTTGTGCTGGAGACATAGCCACATCCAGAAGCCTACCTCATTAATATGCTATAGTGGTCAAATAGGAGATTAATAGCAAAGTCACCTGCTAAACCTACAAGGAACCTGTTGATTAACAATAAGCTCCAAAAATAAGATACCAGCCTGCAAAGCAAAATCGAGTCCAAGGGCAACAAGTGCTTCTGTAATTTATTCCTTCTTTACACAAGGGCATAAAGCTCCCTTTATAACCGTGTTTTCAAGGCCCTGCTGTGAGCTGTAGGTGTGAGCTTTTCAGCTGATTTATTAATTTTAGTTTCAATCAAAGTGTCACCTGCAGACACAAAAATGTAGGCCTCGCCACAGAAAATGCAGTTAAAAAAAAAAAGAGAGAGAGGGGGAAAAGAGAGAGCGAGGAGAAAAAGGGAGAGAAAGACCAAAGGTTTTATTCTGAGAAACTCTGCCAGCAATTTTTTTTTTCATTTTTCTGTCCACGCGAACACCGGACGGCCTATTCTCCGTGAAGCCCAAATAATTCCCAGCCACATAATTAAAAAAAAAAAAAAAAAAAATTCTGAAATTAAACATTTTTGTCATACTTCGAAAGTCAGCCTCAGACCCGGGAAATGGTGCTAACCCGGCGGCTGCCAAAACAATCAGCCCCTGTTGTCAGTAGGGGGACATTCTCCCCAACCAACCGCCTGAACAACAAGTCCACTGAGCAAAATGTGCAAAAAATTCTCAATTAGTTGTCTTTATTTAGTGAACACTATGGGGTCCTCAACAGCGCTATAGAATTATGGCAGGAAAGCTGAGCTCTTCAGTGGCTTATTAGCATTCTCCGAGGGTTGGAGTGTTGCTGGTAGCAGACTGGTGCCTCCAAGAGCTGGTGGTGGGACCCCGGCACTCATTCGGCTTTGTCCTTTTGTCCTTCCCAGCCAGCAGGAAGTACGGCCCCATGTCCGGGGTATTCTGGGATACCTTCGTCTCATTCACCGCTCACAGGACCAGCAGTGCCCGTGCCTTTGTCAGTGGCCATGAGCATCCTTCTCTCCTGGGAAGCAAAAGCTCTGGGTTTGCCATTTTTAAAAAAAAAAACAACCAACAACACATTTAGGAAGTGGGTTTTCTCCCTCCTCCCTCCTCTCCCCACCAGGTTTTCCAAATGAACATCGCCGTCAATGGGCCAGGGTCGAAGAAGTTAAATGTTATGCTGCCGTCCTACTAAATTACATCAGATGTTATCGACACCCTGCTTCGACATTAGAGCAAAAGGCGGCAAATAGGGGTAAATAGAAGTATCTCCCCGTCCAATTCTTATCTTAATTTAAATGTAAAGTGATTTTTTCTTTTAATAAAAGCGGGGGGAAAAAAAAAGTCGGGTAGCAAGTGCTAGAAATGTCTTTTCTGAGAAAGAGGGTATTTGCTGCTTTAGGGAAAACACTATCATTGACTAAATTAACAAGTTGTCTTATCAACTGCCATAAGCCTTGAAGTCTAATTAATTTAGTACTGATCAATAGCCTTGAATGAAGCATTGATTTCTGCAGCTTTCCGGGGCTGCAGCAGAAACACATTCTCTGCTCCGTGCACACTTCTCTCATAGGAACCATGCATTTGTGCTATTAACATTTATTTCCCCCTCTTCAATGTCCAGCAAGCATTTTAGGAATTAATTTCCATGGGAGATTTGACTTTTAAAATTATTCTGAAGAAAGAAAGTGGCATGACAGGGCGTCCTAGGAAATGTACTTCTCTCTTCTTTAAGTTATATTCTGCTATAAAAATCTCTATCTAAGAGGAAGAGGATTCAGTAGTAGATCATGAAATGGTATAAATCTTGGCAGAACTGTAGAAAAAACAATGGGGCTTTCCTCATTCATGCCTGCCGAAGGTTTGACTTCTCGAACGCATAGGATGGGTTGAGCAGTAGGATCCCTGCTCTGCTTTCAAGATAGAGACCTACACCTTTCTGGAAAGCATGGTAAAAAAGTTATAGCGTCATCCCAAACCAAGGAGCCCTCCACAGTCATTAGAATAAGAGCAAAGTCTCTAAAAGCCAACGGATGAGCCTGAAATCAAAATTGCTCAACTGGTGTGGGCATATTCAAGCTGCCGTCAACAGACATGTCATGGCAGCCCAAGAAAAACATGGTCCTCAACACTTCCATGGGGGCAGGTGAGACTTAGAGGACAGCGGCTTAAATGTCTTGAGAAGGAAAAGGAGACACCAAAGGAGTGTACAATGTTGATGGAGAGGTTCCCAGGAGCCCTGTCCTGGCAGTGATGGCTTCGGACCCAAAGTGGGGTGTCCGCACTACGCCAAGATGTGCAAATCCACCGACGGGTGGAGGAGGCATCATCAGCTGTGACTCTTTTGTGCTGCCTTTGCCTCGGGGGGATGTGGGCTGGTTTTCCCCCAGGGAAATGGGCTCATTATTTGTGTCCGCAAGCCCGGGGGAGAGTATTCCATCTGGCAAGATGAAGCCTTGGGGTTAAATTCTGCCCTGGGCTACGTCTCCGCAACACCCGCTGCTGACAGTGCTCCGCCTTCGGCACTGCAACCCAGAGCCAAAGCGTGGGGCTTCCTCGGTTTGTCAAAATCACTCACTCCCAAATCCGCCAGGGCAAAATGAAGGAGAAAGCCGAATTCAGAAGGCGGAGTTGCCTATCTTGCATCTGCCGGGAAGCACTTTGACAGCCCCAGCAGAGCTGCTAGGGTGTAAGGGAGATCAGAATCAGGCTCTAAATGCTTACAAATTAGCTTAAATTCCAAACCTGCGCTAGCAGGAGGAGTCAAGCATTGCGACAGGTCTCCTCCAAGCCTTTCGCTTCCACCACCCTTCCCGGCTGAGGCACACCATTCACTTTATTTCTTTATTCCACACGTTCTCCTAGGAAAATAGCCACACAAAGCCGATTCCTGTGACAAAAAGGAAAGAAAAAGAAAAGGTCACAATAGTAAAAATTCGAAACCTCAGAAGAATTACATTTTACCTTTACAAAATTTGGCCCTTTTAACTTAAAGTTTAAGAAAAAAACAAACCCCCAAAAACCCCCTACCACAAAAGTCCCTCTCCTAATCTGTTTGGGGGCCTCCATGAGTTTCCATAGCACTTTACAAAAGATCTTTATTGAAGAAAGGATTGGACAAACTTTCCTTATATGTGTGGCCCTAGTCATTAATTGCCCCTGTCTTCTTTACCAAGGCCTTATTCCTATGTAAATACCCTTGCATAATGTTACAGGCTATTGTCAGGCCAGCGCCAGTCAGTCGCCACTTATATGCATTTTTATTTCAATCCGCTGCGCGGAGAATGAAAAGATGTCTGGACTTAAGCTGTTTACCAACTGGGCCAAAGCTGCAGTGTGGAAGAACTGAAGAAAGCACCAGGCAACTGCAGGAACAGACTTTGACAATGCAAGCAGCCATTTTCAGTTGAGTTATTAACCTACCCTGAAACTCTTCTAATCTATGCCTTTTTTAAAGAACAAATGTACTGAACCAAACATGAATGAGCCAGGACTATTAAGAGAGAAATCCTCTAAAGGACTATTGAGCGCAACATAGGTTTGTAATCATTTTGTCTCAGTTGCCTGCTACCAACATTATCAATGATGAAAATGCTTGCTCAGTTGTGGGGGATTGTCTCGTAATTAAATGACAGCGCCATACTGTAAAAGAACATGCAGAAACACAGGAGATACCGAGGGCTTTCAAACGAGCCGCTTGGAGAAAGGAGTAGGAACGGGGATGGATTACAAACCGCCTTGAAACACTGAATTAAGGACATCGGGATCTTCCTTTTTAAACACAAGCACATTTTTAGGCTCGTTTGGGGAAAGAAAAGTTGTTAAAATTGGCTCTTGCGCACAGAATCCTTCAGATAAAAAGGAGCAAAAGTATGTAGAGAGAATTCTTCCTTCTTTAGGTTGAAAAAAAGCACAAAAATGGAAAATCAAACCCTCACATACACTTGCAGAAAAAGAAAAAAAACCCCAACTTATAAGTTTGCTGCAGGCTACATCTTTGTAGTGACTTAATAGCACTACAATCTACATAGTGTAGTATTAGCCTTAAGAAACTCTTGACTATTTGCATGCATATTAGAATCCAATGAGAGCTTAATAAGTGCATATATATGACAGAGGAAACATCTCATTGCATAGTTAAAGCTACAAAAAAACATTGAGGGAGGCAAAGTCTCAAGTTAATTACCATTACAATGCAATCAAGTACAGCAGTCATAGCTGAAAACCTTTTCTATTAAGACCGCTAGGCTCAACCTTGTCTCTGCAGGTCAGCTCCGGCACAGATAACCTTTCCAGCAGACAAATACATGTAAAATTGGCTCATCTAATTAAAAGCTCAGGGAGGTGTAGAAAAATACCAGCACACTGAGGCTGAGCAAATCACAGAGTACCCCCTCCAGCTGGATGAAGCTACAATATGTGGCTGCTGTTTGTTCTGGAAGGAAACTGAGTCACTTACCATTTCAATAGGTTAATCAATTGACAATTAAATGGAGAAATTGGTTAACTCCACAACAATTAACATGACACTCTATTAAGTACACTTTCTAATTGCCACAGCTGCAAGTGAAAATTAATGTCTGTGTCAAAGCGGCTGCACAAGGTTGTGCTGTTCCTGGTGGTGGTAAGGTAAGAAAAGTCGCTTTAAAAGCCTGGTGTTCCTTTTAGACCCTTAAGCACAGTGGGGAAAGGGTACAGTGCTGAGGTCTATGGCTAGCTACGGAAGGTCTCATATGTTTATTGTGTGTGTATGTATACTCATAGGTGTACTAATACACATTTGTGTAGTTGGTGTGTACTTATACACATATCCCTAGTATAATGCATATGCCTTTAAAACAACATTTAAAATCAATTATAAGCTTCTTTGAGTATTAAAGGTCTATAACACCCATACATAGTGTGCAAATAGTGTGTGTGCGATTAAAGGTGTACATTGAGAGACATATAATTACCCCCCCGCTCAAAGGATAAGAAGAAAATAGAAGAAACCAAATGGTCTGATGTCTCTAGAATTGGCACTTTGATGGTGATTCAGAAAGGTTCTGGTTTTGAAGAAATACTTAGTTGTGGTGAATGCCTGGGGAGGAATCAGAGCAGACACTAGCTGAGCCTGGGCCCTCCTGAAGTCGGTGGAAACATCATCTTTGGTTTTCTCAGGACAGAAATTTTTGGTTTATAGCAAAAGTTGCTGAGCTGTTGTCCTGCAGGTTCAGTTCCCAACTCCTCTGTGCAGCTACTGGATGCTTCGCTAGAAGTACAAGTAGGGTATAAAATACACGCGCCTTCCAGGGACATTGCTCCTTGCTTCAGAAATGCTGGTGGTGGACACCTGCTTCTCCCACACAGTCTTATGGACTATATATTCAGAGTGGACATTCAGCAGGGCAGGGCTGTCTTTTGTGGTACCGCAGTGGCCGTTGTGCACAGTTTTCAGGTTCTTTTGCAATACAAATAATCACCGGATTCTTCATTTGGTTACCTTTAATCTCTGTTCATTCACACTGGAAAACCAGTAGTCCCAAGGTCCACCGGAGCTCCTCTTCTGGTCAAAACACAGAGATCCAGGATCTGGAGGAGGTGCTGATCTGGAGAAGGAGCAGAGAAATCCGGCAACAAGCCCCATCCTCATTTAGGTGACTTTTCTGGTGCTCAGCAATCTGCAGGAATGAGGTTGCATCTTTTGGGGTGTTTAAGGAAATCTGCTTTCTTGTGGATCCAGCACTACAACGGACCACCTGTATCACACATAGATGGTGCAGCACATCCTTGCATTTTGCTGCTGCTTTCTATCTGCTTTCTGCAGGTATGGTGGGATGGGAGGTGTCACTGAAACACAGGCCTCCGTAGCCAGCCAGCTTGTGCTGGCAATAACCTGCTTCCTATACAGAGCTATATGGGGCGCCTATATGGGACCCCAATACGAGAAGCCCTACAGAGACTTGCAAGAACACGGTCAGGTTTTCCCATAGTAAATTCTATTACTTCCGAGCTCTGCTGTGAAAGAAGCAAAGCTGTAAATCCTCAAAGCTAATAGTGATATAATAATAATTGTTTTGTTTCATTTTGTTTTGTTTTGTTTTTACCAAAAAAAAAAAACCCAAGGAAAGACAAAAGGTTACATCAGTAGCTGTTGTTCAGAAACCAAACCATGAGAATTACAGATTTCTGCAATAAGCTGAATTAAGCTAAAAGCCATATTAAGCAGTATTGCACATCTGCTGCATTTTTTAATTCCATATGTGTCCTTGCTGTATGAAAGTGTTTATTGTTAAACTTGTTGTTTGGCTAATTGATAAAATCAAGCACTAATATTTTAACTCGACAGGCTGCAGAACCCCTTCCAGTTTGGCTTTCTAGAAACCCGTATCTGATGACAGGATTGAATTTTGCTAGGACAGCCTATTAGCTGCCTCATTGCCTGGTGATGGAGAATTTAGATTGGTAACAGACAGAAAAGCCAAAGGGACGAGGTCTGTTTTTTCCTCCATGAACAAAGTCTGTTGTGGCAGCGGGGAGGAGAACAAGGTCTGCCAGGCTTCGCCTTCCAACCTCGGAGTACCTGCAGCCGCAGGAGAGGACTCCGTGGGAAATAGCGTGGATGTCTGATGTGCACCGAGATGTGTCATTTGAAGGGCCTGCTCAGCTGGCAGCTGACCAGAGAGCCCAGCAGCGCTGGTGGCAGCGGTTCAGGCTAAATACATAGCGAGGAGCGAGAGCTCAGGGTGAAATCCCAGCTCAGAGGAGTCTGCTGTTGGCTTTGCCGGGCCAGCACTCCTCCGCTGAAAAAACCTTTCCTCCTCAGAGAAATATGCTGAGCAGACGGTGCAAATCTTTGATGCAACACCTGGAAAAGCAGGAAAGCCAAGAGCTTTCCCCTTTTTGCAGTGGCAGAGCTTCTGCTGCCGCCCCTGCCCGAGTCAAGGGGAGGTTTGTCCCCGAGTGCCGTGGGTGTCGTTGAACATATACTTCTAATTGCAGCTGCTTTTGCTCTAATTATAGCTCCGTTTGGTTAGGATTTTCTTCCAATCCCTCATTTCCCCTAAAGCAAACACCAGAGCACCAGAGTTGTAACCCCAGTGGGGACATTTATTAATAACCCCCTCGGCAAATAGGGAAAAAAATGATTACGCTGTATTAGGCGCTAAAATATTTTCCCACTGCAAAGGCTAATTGATAAAACCAAGCAGACATTATGGGGCAATTAATGTTAAGATGAAAATAAACAAGAGAGCAAAACAAAAACAGGCTGACAGAGAGTATTTTTTTCTGGCTTCGAGGCGTTTCTTGTGAGTTGGAAATGAGATGCTGGTAAATAATCTGAGATTACCTGCCTTTGCTGGAAAAGGAGAGAATGAATGGGGAACTGAAGAAAGGATTCTTGAACACCTCTTCCAGTGAGAGTGGTTACAACTCTTCGGGGGTTTTACATGTCTTTCAGAAAAGCCTTCTACTCTGAAATTTGCTATCAACTTTTCCTTTCCTGTGGCTGGAATTGGCTTTTTTCCCCCTCCCCAGAACAGCTCCAAATTCTGCTCTACACTGTAAAAGTTGACCAACATAATCTAAATGAGTTTGCAGCCTCAGAGAAAAATCCATAATGTTGTCTTTTTAAATAATTACAAAAACGAAAAATGCTGATTTATCATCTGAACTATTCCCTGCTTCAGATTTAAAATTTGCATGAAGGCTCTAGCAAGGAAAGCTGTTCAGGGAAAAACAAAATCTGGCAAAACTCTGAATTTATTCTGAAGGGATTATCTTTTTATTTGTTATTTGTACAGTGTCCAACACCTTCAATCTTAACCTATGCCCAGGGCTCCCAGCTGGTAGCTGCTAGTACAAACCAAACAGTGAATGACCAGTAAAGAAGAACACACTGGTCCAGACACACCGTCTATGTACTAACTCAGCAGGACGGGGAAGGAGATAATGAAGACACAGACAAACAAGACACTTCCTACCTGATATTTTATTCATTCATCAAACAATATTACCTATTCCCATCCATGCAGGCAGGGGGAATTTTGCAGGGCTGATTAAAAGCAAGCAGAAGTGAAAAAGCAAAATAAATTCTTTGCTAACCAGCAGTTTTTCTTTTAATTAGATTTGTAATTTTTTACTTATTTTAGGTTAGTAAGGCTCTCTAGCAGCTGGGAGTGTAGTGCAAGTCCTGTCTAAAGAGGTGGTGGATGCAAGAAATCCTTCACTTTATTCTTACCTCTCTGGGATTCAAAAAAAAGTCACAATACCATGGTTTTTAGATAGTAATAAAAAAGGCTGGATGCATCCTATCCCTATTTGAGGATTGCACATAGGCTGACAGAGAGGACTTGTCTCCTGTATATCACAGCAGAGGTTTTTGGGTGTTTCTTGGGAAAATTCCTCCCATGTCTGCTGGGGCAAGCCATGTCATCTTCTCATGTTAGGAGGACTCCAGTGGGTATCGTGGGTCAGGTCTGTATGTTGTTGCACTGCCAAGCAAGTCCTGAGGGACTTGTCCTTGCCGCATCAAAGGTGGGGCAGGACCTTTTAACCAGGCACTTCTTGACCCTTAATGAGCAGCTGGCCATTCATGGAGTTAGCAGCCTGAAGGTAAACAGCTTTTTAAAAGAAAGTCCATTTTTAAGATGCTGTGTTTAGGAGGGGATGGTGTGTCCTCAAGGTGCCTGAGGGCAAACACATCTGCCTGTAACCCAGCTGAGATTACACTTTGCTTCTTATCATATGTCAGGGGGCAACAGTTCATGGTGGGTCGTAGTTTGAAGATTTTAAGACATGTAGTTGCTCACCGTCCTTTCGTTCACCTTTCACATGGCAGCTGTGGGAGTCTTGTCCCTCTTTGAACATCTGGACTGGTTGTCAGAGCTGCGTTCCCTGGGAAGAGAAGCCCACAATGCAAACCAGGGGCAAAGCAGAAGGTGGGATTCACATCTTCTTCACTCCAGATGTGCTGGTCCAGCATCAAGGGGAAGTCATGGCAGGAGCTTGTCCCAAGTCTGCTCGCTTTGAAAGGGAGTTTGGGGTTTCCCAACTCCTTCTTGCTCATTTTGTGGGCCCCAATCTCATAATTTACACAGAGGTCAACTTGTGGGTAAGTGTTAAAAGAGACTCCTGGTTGTGTTGATGGCATCAGCTGAACTCTGTTGTTGTGTGGCCTCAGATACTCGGAGTTTTCAGGGGATGGGGTATGGCAAGTGTCAGGACAAGGTGGGAGAGAAGGAATAGCTTGAGCATGGATATTCCTCCTACCAAATTGGTTGCAAATTGGCCATCCCAGTGTGTCATCCTAGATATGGACTGTAAATAACTAAGGATCAGGGATTAGAGATTTTGCTTGTTTTAGATGTCTACAACTTGGATGAGGTCTTAGCCCATATGGTTGGGAAAAAAAATTTGAAACTATAATGTCAAAACTTCAGAAAATAAATAGTCTAAAGCTCTTTGCCAGTTTTAAAAAAAAGAAAGAAGGCAAAGGGGAATCTTTTGTGCCAGGGAAGGGAGAAACTGAGAGCGGAGCAGGGACCCGCAGGGTGTTTTCAGGTGTTGGGGAGCAGCAGTGCTGACACCCCTGGGTGACCCCTCAGCCTCCGGCAGGCAGGGAGCTCCGCTCCTGGCGGGGTGCACCAGTCCCACCGCACCACTCCTGGGCTCCCACCTTTCCAAAAAAAAGAGAAAGAGCAAGACGCTATGAAAGGTGCCTAATAGTAGCTGAGCTTGGAGCCGCACCAACGTAGCTTTGCTCCTCCTGGACCCACAGAAAAACCCCATGCTGTGCTGCTGCTTTTGCTGTGCAAGAGTACAGCTTTGAATGTGAGCGCCCTTTCAACTCTGCCTATAATAAGGGCAGCACGTTTCCCAAGTTAGAAATTACCACAGCTCTTGTTCCGACCTCCATCACTTGAGCTCCAGACAGTATCCAGTGTGGTTAAGGGAAGGCCGTACATTTCTTAGACAGTCTCTCCTGTAGCTCTGCTGCTAATGCTTGGTTGGGACTCACACCTTCTCTTAACATTTGTTGCTCTCTACTGAGAGCTTTCTGCCATTTTTTCCCCTTCCCAGTTTTTGGCCCATCTATCCATCCTTTCTTTCCCCACTTAGGACATTTCTCCAGACGACAAGCGTTTCCATCCTAGTGCTCTCCCATCACTCCTGAGCAGCTTTAGGCTTTGCTCCACTTTAACAACGAACCTGTCTCGCATGCACTTGTGGGGGACATTCCTCAGTGCCCACAGTGAGCTTTTGGGTCAATAATAAGAGAAGCCCAAGACTGGGACCTCATCCCATGCATGAGCACAGGAAACTCAACCTGAACATAAGAAAGCCCGTTTTTGCCATGAGAGAGGTTGACCACTGGATCAAGCTGCCCAGAGCTGCTGTGGAGTCTCCATCCATGGAGATATTCAAAACCAGGCTGGACACGGTCTTGGGCAGCCTGTTGTAGCTGGCCCTGCCTGAGCTGCTTTCAGGCAACCCAGCCAACATCTACACTTCTGTGATCCTGTGAACCTAACTCCTTGGATTTTTTTTGCTTTCCTCCCAGTCTCTGTAGCCTCTGAAGTCTCTCTCCTTGCTCCTTCTCACCACTTTCTCCTGCTCCTGGCTTTTCTGTTGTGTCTGGCTCCTGCTGGAAGCTCTGTCTCTCCTCTTTCTCCTCCACCACTTACCTCCTGCCACTTTCTGGCCTCTTGGACATCAATTTGCCTTTATTTATGCTGCCTATTTTTTCCTGTGATCTTCACAGCTCCAGTGTACTTCAGAGCAAAGTATGGAGGATCTAAGCAGACCAAAATAGCATATGCATTATCACAAACATAATTTATGATTGAGAAATGGTGCTTAATATTTAATACATAGCAGTCACACTTGGACTCCCAAAAGGCTGTCGCTTTCAAAATCAGTGGCCAGTATATACTATAATGTGATATATAGGTGCCATTATATCTATATGTGAGAATCGGCTTCAGAAAACAGCCAAAAGTCCGGAGCAGAGTTTTGGGGCAGTGACTGGTGCTCCCTTGCCCCATGTCTGAGCTAATTCCCTCTGGTCCTGGACATTGAGGGAGCGCCATGGTGGTGCAAAGTCACCCTCGCCACGGGTGAGGGTGGCCTGCTGAGGGCTGGGGACAGGACGAGGGCACCCGCATTTCATCTGACCATCTCTCTGCATACGGAGCAGGGATATTTGTCATACGGAGCAGGGATATTTGTGCTGCTCCGTTTGTGCCTGGGACCTGAACCAAGTACCACTTAAGGATGCTAATAGAAGTGGATGAGTTTATTTAGCCAAGCTATTAGTATTTTGGGGTCTTTCTGTGCTGCCTTATCACGTCAAAAAGAGGCAGATTGCTTAAAATTCTCAATATTCAGAAAAGCTTGTTTCCTCTCTCCTGCTTTATGTTATTGGTGTGGAATAGTCTCTTCTTAAGCACACTGCAATAATATTAGATAATTACTTAGCTCATTTTTCTATACGGGTTTTGGTAATTCATAATTGTCTCAGAGCTGAGAAACGTTTCCTTTAAGAAGGTTAAACAAAGAGTTTATTGACATTAGTGAAGATTGGTTAAAGAAAACATTATTAAATAAAAGGAGCTTTATTTAAACACTAAATTAATCATTTAAAGGCAAATTAGAGGTCATAACTCCTCCTAAATAAATAATGTTAAACAATAATTAGATATCCATTTTAGATTACAGGCAAGCACTTGGGTTCAGTGGGCTGAAAAACAAGTTTCTTCTCATCTCTTCAAATTTGTTCAATATACATAATTAAAGCGAATCACTGCCCCGCTTAAATTTTCCATTCCGAGATTAAAAATAGATTCCGTTTGTAACTGTGTGTCATATTCGCCATTAGATGATAAAACATCTTTAAAGCTTCACTTTCATATAAACAGAAGAAAAGATGAGAGCATCCAGAGAGAGCCCCGGCAGTGGAAATCGATTCTCCTAAGCTACTGGTTACAGTTATCAATCTTATCAAACAGGCCGATGCATGAGTGCCCTCAGCCACTTTGATTTGTATGATCTCTCTTTGCCAGAGTTAACCTTTCCGACGTTACAGCATGTGCAATATGCACTATCTGGGCTATAATTACACTCCCTTTCATTAGTGCTCTTAGTCAACTCTTAAGTGTGAGATAAAATTAAAGAAACTGTCCTCCTTTCTCATTTCATTATGTTTGGGTTTTTTTGGTTTGTGTGGGTTTTTTTTTTTAGGGTCTGAGTAGTTTCATTTGCAGTTTCCTACAAATATGAACCAACCTTCCTCTTATCATCCCTTTTCAAAGAGGGATTCAGGACAGGGAGTCACAAACCCAGCATCTCGCATCTCGTTACCGCTGGGTTTGCATTAGGCCTCCTCAAAATGACAATGGCTGTTGAGCGTTGACAGGAACCATACCACCGTCCTCCAGATCCTTCCGCGGGCTTTGCTAGCCCTGGTGGCAGCCGTCTTAATAAAAAGCACTGGGAATTTTTGTCCACTGTGATACAAGTGTTAAGGAGTTAGATTAATGAAATCTGACGTTAGCGCTGATAAATAATGACACCACCGAAAGCAACCTCGGCGGTGGATGGCAACATCAAAAAGCACAGCAGATTTCACTCTCTATTAAGGGATTGTCCTGTAAGGAAGCAGAGACGGTGGCGAGGGGAAAGGTGGATGATCTGGCAATATTTTACATGAATCTCCCATCAGTGAACGAGGTTTTTTGCACCGAGTTGCTGATCTGCTCCTGCGTTTGCCACCTTTGATTTTAGGCTGCTACCGGCAATGGAGAGCGCTGTTGAAACGATGCTGTGCTTTAGACGTTGTGCTTGGTGTGAGCGAATATTGCATGGCTAATTGTCATCGGTAATTGCACACTCCGCATTAGCTTTGGCTACAGTTGTTTTCCATGCCTCTCCCTGGCACGCAGCTTCCTGTTCATTCCTTTTTCATTGCTGGGACTAAGGTGAATGTAACTTTGCATTATGCTAGAATATATATTTCACCTATTTTCATTTTCTTTTATTTTAAAATGAAAATGGCTGATCCTTGAGATATTTGTAACCCCTGCATATGTTATCTCACACCTCACACAGATCTTTGGGGTCCGCAACAGTGGCAGGGATTGCAGATTTGATTTAAATCCATGTTCTAGGAAGAATAACCTCGCAGGGAAAAGTTGTTTTGTATAACCCCGATATCTCTCATTAGCTAGAGAACACAGAGGAACAGAACAGGACTTTTCTGATTATTTTAGTGTTTTTTTCCCCTTAACTACTGAATTTACACACAAAAAGAAAGGCACTTTGTATTTAAGGTTAATCAAGTTTCAGTACAATTTTTTACAAACTGGAATCACACTAATCTTTTTTTTCTTGCTCTAATGTGTGGCTGTTGAAATCCTTAGCTGTGATAAATTAAGCTACTTATTAATCTAATTATCGTACATTCATCCTAGAAACTTTCATGTGACTTGAAAAGGCTATTCAACCTTTTCCCTCCCCTCCTAGAAAGGGCTCAACCTTGCACCAATTAAGATCATTCTGAAGTAATGCTTTAAAAAAGCTTTCTTTAATCACCCAGTGGAACATGGGCTGATGGTAAGCAAACTAAAAGCTGTGAGAAAAGTTTACCTTACCTTTAAGTCTGGACATTTTGAGTTGGAAGAGGAAGGTATAATTGCGGCATTCCTCTCTTCCTCCTCTTCTCTGCTCTCCTAAATAAGTCTACGAAATTATTTCGCAAGAAAAGTTGTTAATGAAATCGCTGGCTTTTCTCTGAGCATAGCAAAGGACAAGATGGGAAGATGTACTCGAACAAAACCCGTGAAGTCTAATTCAGTATTGGGATAATGGGAACTTTTTGACTCCCAGATTATGTATTAATCATTTGGATTTTATAGGTATTGTTTTGTTTTAAAGCCTTATCTATCGATACAAAAACATCCTGATACTGAAGTATCCAAAAGATTAAAAAAGAAGAAAAAACCCCAAGAAAGGAAAAGAAATAGGTTGCGAGTGTATCCTATCTTAAACATCCATTCATTGCCAAATGGTTTTGTTACTTTTTTCTTAATAACCACATAAATGGAGCTATTTTATATTCAAATTAAACTAGGTATTAATTTGAATGCAAAGCAGCTCAGTTTGTGCCGTTTCAATGACAGGTTTACCCCCAGACAGAATTTATGAACAGCCCGATGTGGGGGAAGTCTGCTCCTGCTCCTCACCCCCTCTCCGTGCCTAGCAAACTTGCTAACTGTGAATAGTTTTTGAAGTGAAGATTAAAAGAGTGGAATTATAAAGTATAATTACATTTTATTGAAACTCTAGAAATCAGAAAAAAATTCAGCAGGAAACTTTTAGTGAAACATGATGTGTTGTCATTATCATTAAAAGATAAAAGTTCCATACTGTTTTTATCTGTTTATTTGGAAGAAATCCAGCCTTTGCAGTTACGCAGGAAACAAAAAACCGGAATGCAGGAGTAATTATTAAAACTGTGTGATTTGTTATCTCAGCTACTGTCTTTCCAAATGGTAATGCGATATCAGCAGCTGCAGACGGTCGCTGATTTCCTCTATTAGTAAACAAGTGCTTTGGAGACCTGTGTGAGGCACTTTAAGCCCACTACTCCCCGAAGTGCTGTCAGGCTTAACTACTAATCCATGGTATTTCAGAGCACTGGAAATTCATCTTTATAAAACCTGAACAAAAAAGGGAAAAAGCCTGGAGGGCAGGAGCTCCCTCTGGTGAGACAAATGACATGTTCATTTATTAATGAAACAATAACCCTGGAAAGAGGATCAAAGCACATTCCATCCTCACTTTACAATCCCAAATTTTCTCAGGCCATACCATTTAATTGAGCCATGACAATGGAATACTTAATTGTTGCGTTAAAGTTTGAAGAAGCGACTTCTTCAGAATCAATGTTCATTTCTGGATTATGACTATAATGTCGCCAGCTTGTAGCTGCTGGAATTTTATTTACTCTTTTTCTTTTATGCAGAGAGAGAGAAAGAGCTCATTTTATTCTTTTGCCAAAGACCTCTTATCCCTGGCCATAAGTAGGGATATATATACGTATACTGTAGGTAAAGCCCAGCTGCTGGCCCATTGCCATGCTGAGGTTGTGCCCAGGGGGACATGGCCAGGGGTGACTTCTGCAGCAGAAGGAGAAATGCAGGGGGTGCAGCACCTTGGAAAGGTAAAAGAAACCAGCTTTCGATCTAAGGTTAAAGAAAAAGCTGAAATACGGAGCTGGCCTTGCTGCATCCTCTTTGCTTCAGGTGCAATAACTCATTGCCAAAGTAGAGGTAGCATTTTAATGTCAGTAGCTCTGCTTTCAGGAGAGCTTGTTGGTGCGTTTGGACTGCATTAAACGTGAGCGCTCGTGTCTTATTGATGGCTTGGCCTCTTGACTCCCATTTGAGAATGTCTTTAAGCACATGCGCATGCCTCTGTAAGCACCAGCAAGGTCCCAGAGCTCTCCACGGGATCCTCCAGCACTTGAAGCTCTGCTTGTACATCACCACCTTCCTGAATCCAGGCCACAGGCAAATTTTAGTCCATCCTACTTCTTGAAGGCAGTATTACTTCAGTGCCATCCCTCATTTAACGGGTCTAGGAGCAGCTATGATTACAGTGCCAGTCTGCCCACCCTGCTTTGCGTATACTTTACCTTCTCCCAGTACTGAAAACACATGGATGTCTCTATGGTTGGGAATGCTTAAAGGGCTTTTAATTCTCACCCTGATTTCAGATAAGGTCATAGAGGACCTCCTGGTTCTTTCCTGGGGCTCACATTTTCTGCATCAAAGTTTTGAGGCAAAAGGGTTCTGGTTTTGTGCCCAGCTGCTGCTGGGGTCCCCAGTATTTTGAAAGAGCATGCAGAAAATAGAAGTGCCTAAAATAAAAGTTGAGTTTCCAAAAAGAGCAGTATAACTTCTGAAATGAATGCGTGTGTCACATTTGTCTCTCCGAGTGTCCTTTTCCTAACACCTGATTTTATCAAAGTTCTTATTGGTGACTCATTTTATATAATTGATACTTACTAACTCAGTATCCAGTAGTGATTGATTGCATTCTTTTTCTTTAACCTGATTTTAATGTCATTTTCTGGGTGCCTGTAAAGAAACATCTAGAACAGCTATCATGCATGAGTGTCTGCTACCTTTAAATTAATACATTATGGTTTATTAATTCTTCTTATGACATGTATTATAATACACTTGCATGTACATAGCGCCTATCATATAAGAACCCTGAGGCACTTACAAACATTAACTAAGCCTTACAATCTTCTTACTTTGGGTAAACAGGGACAGAGGGAGGTTAAGTCTGTCATCCTGACAGCTCTGCGCAGAGTCGGGCACAGAACTGCTATATCCTGACACCTTGTAGGCTCTAGGGAGCTCATGGTCCCTGTAGGACGGCTAATGCTCCCCAGAGGATGGATAATGCACCCTGTAGGATGGCTAATGTTCCCCATTCCTCTATATGTGGTGGAGATGGTTTGCAGGACTGGGAAAATGGGTCGGGATCTCAAAGGGATCACAGCTGAATTGCCTATGCTTACGCATATGTCCCCCCCATCCTTACCTGACTCAAGCAATGGGTTAGGTATTGGCTATGCAAGAAGTGGGTAAACCCTGGTTGCTCAGCAGAAGTACAAATCATTCTTAAGATCGGTTCAAAAGGGGTAATAGAGGAAGACAGAGCTGTTGAGAAATCCACCTAAGCAACAGGTCAGCCTTACGGAGTGTAAGTGTGGCCTAAAGACACTGAAATCTCTGCAGCAGCAAAGACCTGCTCTGTAGGATTTAATAGAAAATATGACCCATCCCCTTTTTCTGTTCTAAACACTAAGTGCTGAATTAGAAATGGGGTGGGATGGGGACCCTTTGGGACTCAAGCTTCATAGGATGCATAATTCTCCTAAAAGAAATATATCACACTGCAGGGGTGTACCTGGATGGTCCCTCCATGTAGGTCAGGTGAAGTCCTGCTGCATTCCTGACACAGAAGTGAGCAGATGAGAAAGTCTGAGTAAATGAATTGTGTAACAAAGCCCAAAGGGACTCTATTTTTTTTCCCCCATGGAGTATTAAGAAGTCTGTGCAAAAATCCCCTGCTTTCCAGAGGGCACTGTGTGAAGAGCACAGTGGTATTTCCCGTGTGTTGGCGAGCTGGGGTCCTTTTATTTTTTACTTTCTGTGTGTATTGCAGCAGGGTCTAGCTGACTCGTCCCTTCAGGGTGAATATCAGGATACCCCAAACACTCCTAGAAATGGCAGCGAGGTGATGGGGACCGAAGGCAATCAAAGCCACCGTGGATCCATCTGCATGGGGCTATGCGAGGCTGGTCTGAGTCCTCCTCTGCCCATGGGGACCTCTCTGGTCTTACTGTGCCCCCTTGCACAGACCCCTCCATGCCTGGGGATTCTCCCTCCACCAGCAAAACTCTCCTAGTTTTGCCCAAATGAAAAGAGGAAAGACCGTCTGCTAGAGAAACATTAAAAGAAAGAGCTACCCTTTCCCTTCGTGGGAAGGCGAGTGGCTGGGACAGGAGCAAGAACTGATGTCAAGGGGCTCAGAGGGTAGGATGAAGTCTGTCTGGCAGCACGAGCTATGTCCCTCTGTCCCAGCTTGTGTAGGTGAACCTGGCTCACTCTGCCCTGCTCCTTACCTATTGAGTCCCTCAAAATCCGATTACTGATCCAGGCCAGCCGTATGTGCAGCCAAGCAATTACATTGTTTTTCCTCCACTGCAGCTCGGCAGGTTCTGCAGTTGAGGTTTATAGGAAAACAGAATTTTGAGACAAAAAAAAAAAGTGCTTGATGATATTAGTATTATAAAGACGGCTTATGGTACTGGATATTACTGTTCTGTTCGGTAGTGATTAAGGGTTCTAGTTGAGACTGGATGATTTATTATGTTTTATTGAGATATAATAAGAGCTGGGAAATGAAGGGAGCAGGAAAAGACAGAGAGTGGAGGTGTGGTGATGCCTGTGTTACAGCTGGGAAGCTGTGGTGAGGGACAAATAAGTCCCTGGTCCTACAAGGACGTAGTTCTGCCCATGCATTGATGTCGGGGGATATTCTCCACGCACAAAATGAAACATGTGGCCATCTCCGGCAATGACACTAAAGAATTTCAACCAATGTCATAGCATGGAGGAGAAGGGACCCCCAGGCTCTAACCTGAGTGTCCCCATCCTCCCTAGGCTGAGCTTTCTCATCCTGGGATGGGTTTTAATGCCGTCCCCATTTTGGCAGTGCCCGGGGAGGTTTTGGGTAGCTGACTTGGGAGCGGTGCATGGCAAAGGCATGACTTTCCCAGTGGTGAATAGGTGAGCTTTTGGAACTGCAGAGGAAATGTTTTCTCGCACAAGTTTAAGATAATAAACTCAACTGAGTGAGCAGACACCAGGAAGAAATATTTAATTATCCTTCTCACCATTATGAGGAACTTCTGCCACTCTTCAGGTTATTATACAGTAAATAACCAGTTTTCTAAAGGACAGAGCTGTTTTAATTATATGACAATGAATGCATAATTATTATGTTTGTTAGGAATGAATCACAAGACAACAGACTTGATATTGCTGCTCTAGTTAGTGCATCTTAATTACTTTTTCATTTATTTTGCATATAAAAGCTATTTGCTAATTGTCTTTGCTGTAAATATGCAAAATATAATTAGTCATTCATAATTCTTTATGTGTTATCTAACTGTACATTTGTTACTGAGGAATGTATATTAAAGTGTGAATATTTAATGGGCTTTTGTGGCATAGAATATTTTTGTACAAAGTTTTCAGGAAATATTAGAGACATAATTTAAACCTTCTTTTAACCCCTCTTCCTATGCAAACTAATGTTTCCCATAAAGACTAGATATTGATAAATTAAACCCCCTGGAAATCCATTTCTATTTTCCAAGCATACCATATAAATCCACTGCTGATGATATGAAATGCCTCTTGGTCTCAAACTGAAACCAGAGAGATTAGAGCCTGTTAAAAGTATTGCAGGTTGCTCTCTACAGTGAATTTAAACCATAAGTACAGAGTCACAAATGCATTCAAATCATATCGCAGGATCAAACGCATTTATCTTTGGGGCAGGGTCATTGCTGTGATAGTAGTGCCATGTTGCAGAAGAATCTGATGGCAATATGTGTTTTCTGATAGATATTGCTGATCAGAGCAAGAAGTCACCATTCCTGTTACTCTAAGGCTATTAAGCATTTGTCAAATAACAAAATATAGAAGACTTTAAATCTTAATTTTGCTTCTTTTTTAATTTTGGCACTTGTTGGAACTCTCTTTTATTTGCATTGCTCACCCTGAATTGGAATTGCAGGTCCAGCTAAAACACTGTGCCTTTCCTTCTTTATGTCTTCTTTTATTTTTCTTCAGGCTTAGGCTGGTTTCATCTGTAGTTAGCACTCCGTAAGGCCCGCAGTTCTGGCAATGTTTTACATTGTGATTAGATTCATTACAGAGATTGACTGGTTAAAATGGGCCGTGTGTTTCTGGAAGCTGAATTAAAGTCCAGGTCTCAAGAACCTCTGCAGATAATTATACATTATCTGTTCACTCGTCTCGGCGAAACGCTGCCGGTTCATTCTCTTGATGCATGTCACATTCTACATTTTTTCATCTCAAACATTTGATTTACTATCCGGTTGTACTGTTAATCCTATGTCATGACACTCCTATTCACTTCTGCTTTTCAACTGAAAGCAGCTTCCTATGAAGATAAAGCTAGGTAAAATCTATTGTAAAGGAAAGAATAACTTGAATGCAGCTATCATATCGAAAAGAAAACACACTCCTCCACTCTTCACCCTTTAGCGCTCTGAATACTTTTCTTAATGATGAAGTCAAATAGAATAGCCACTGAGAATACAAGCCACGGTTATTTTTTTTTTCCCTTCAGAAGTAATCCTGCTCTGTAATTCTGTAATTGTTCTTATTTACGTTGGGCAAATCTTTTTAAACTAACATATATAAAAACAGAGTGACAGTAGGGTATAAATTAGGAAAAAACCCCAGCTAACATGCTTCAGTAAATTGTGATATGAATAAATCATACATATCCCTACTTATCAAACAAGTATTTAGAAGCAAATTTAAATAATGCTATTTAATGCTGGTACTTGCATAAAACCCACAACTGTCAGTGACTTTTTTTTTTCAAACAGTTGACTACTTGAGCTATAGATTAAAAAACATATATTTTATGCATTTTGCATAGCGCAAAAAAAACCAAAACAACTACTTCAAATGATGTTCCACTTCCACACAGAAACTATGCAACAGTATTTGATCAACTAAGAGCTGAGAACCTTGTATTTTACCTCACAGGTGGGGTTATGCCTACATGAAAAGGGGAAAGTTATATAGGACAGGTGGAATTTTCGTTTCCAACCTGTAAAGCCAGGAGATACCCTGTTAGAGGGAGGCGTACCCTAAACATATTTCCTTTACTGCAAATATGCTGGACATGGACATGCCGTGAAAGTATATTGAAACTACTTGAATATTTTTCTGCCCATTCAAGCTTTCTTAGACTTTTGGAGAAAATGAGAGTAGCTACCCAGTGTGGCAGAGGTTTCTCCTACAATCTACTGCCTCTGTCATGAAGGTAAGCAGGACTTTCAGTGCTAAAATCAATTACAATGTACAATATATTATAAGAAGCTGTTGAGAAAACGGAATCCTTTGGTACCGAATCTTCATTTTCTCTTCTGCATCAGG